>NC_057795.1:671595606-671600909 GCF_018294505.1 Triticum aestivum | reverse complement strand
CCTGATTTCACCCGGAACGATTCCGATATCCAAATATACGCTTCCAATATATCAATCTTTATGTCTCGGCCATTTTGAGACTCCTCGTCATGTCCGTGAAAAAAGCCGGGACTCTGAACAACCTTCGGTACATCAAAATCTATAAACTCATAATATAACTGTCATCGTAACGTTAAGCGTGCGGACCCTACAGGTTCGAGAACTATGTAGACATGACCTAGAACAGTTTCCGGTCAATAACCAATAGTGGAACCTGGATGCTCATATTGGCTCCTACATATTCTACGAAGATCTTTATCGGTCAAACCGCATAACAACATACATTGTTCCCTTTGTCATCGGTATGTTACTTGCTCGAGATTCGATCGTCGGTATCCAATACCTAGTTCATTCTCGTTACCGGAAATTCTCTTTACTCGTTACGTAATGCATCATTCCGTAACTAACTCATTAGCTACATTGCTTGCAAGACTTATAGTGATGTGCATTACCGAGAGGGCCCAGAGATACCTCTCCGACAATCGGAGTGACAAAACCTAATCTCGAAATACGCCAACTCAACATGTACCTTTGGAGACACATGTAGAGCTCCTTTATAATCACCCAGTTATGTTGTGACGTTTGGTAGCACACAAAGTATTCCTCCAGTAAACGGGAGTTGCATAATCTCATAGTTATGGGAACTTTGTATAAGTCATGAAGAAAGCAATAGCAATATACTAAACGATCAAGTGCTAAGCTAAAGGAATGGGTCAAGTCAATCACATCATTCTCCTAATGATGTGATCCCATTAATCAAATGACAACACATGTCTATGGTTAGGAAACATAACCATCTTTGATTAATGAGCTAGTCAAGTAGAGGCATACTAGTGACATTAAGTTTGTCTATGTATTCACACATGTATCATGTTTCCGGTTAATACAATTATAGCATGAATAATAAACATTTAACATGATATGAGGAAATAAATAATAACTTTATTATTGCCTCTAGGGCATATTTCCTTCACTATGTATTGTTGGTTCTCTAACTCTTTGGTCCCAATGAGTTCGGGTACCATTTTGTTTGTGTTGTTGTTCTAGGAACAATTGGAGATGCATTGGATACTCGACTCATTCAAAAGGAAGGTGTTGTCACAATGTGCTTATTGGAGTCAAGCTAGGATGATCAATGAACTACTTTCTACCTTCAATTGGTATCTACTACATCCTTCCAATGTTATCTCGGTAACAAGTATCATCATCTACTACATGCACACATTATTGCATCAATCGTGTGTAGATTGTATCATGGCATGTTATTCTTTCTTTCTTGTGATACTTGTTTCCTTTCTCAAAGCATCCCAACAATGATCTCTTGTTGCTAGTTGTGATGTCTTTGACGGTTGTGTGGTAGGAATTCATTTATATACAATAAGACCATATCTAGCCTTGGGCTATGCTTCCAAGCACATATCTTATTGGTATATGTATGACTTCCTTTTGGATATCTTGTTCCTTCGTGTTGTAACTATTTCGGGTCTACATCCTTCTTTGTAGATATATATCATCATTATTTCATCTACCTAGACCCTTATACACTTGAGAGAAATTACATCTCTAGATGATATCCTTTCTTTCGCGTCCACCTTGTCTTTCTTATGTTATTTCTTTGGTGGCTCTGTGAAAGCTTTTGCCTTGAGTGTGTGTCTTATCTCGTTGCATCTTGATGCACTCTTGTGTGGTGAAGATTATTTTCCTCATGCTTGTCTTGACGAGGCTTTTGCCATCTTAATTGGTATCCCCTGTCTTGATAATGCTTATGCTTTCTATCTTCACCTTGGGTTGTCACAAGTGTTGGTTATTCATTTTGCATATTTAGTGTTCTTGTGAACCCATTTGCTTAGTTGTGTGTGAGAATGAAAGTCTTTGCACCGTGTATCTCATTCATTCGAGACTATGTTGATGCTTATGCTCATCCGTATATTAGTCTTCTCATGTGCTTTGCCATGACTCACACACATCATTTTGGTTGAGCCTATTCTTAAGTTGCCTCTTTTACATGTTGCTCAACCATGTGTTTGTTGCAAGTGCTAGGCTTAGTTTCCTTTATGCTCACTTGCACTTGTTGTTTGTTTCTATTGATTTTGGGGGAGCTATGATCCTATTTTGTGCACTTTGTATCCAAATACAAAAATTATTATGTGTGCACAAATCATGGGGAGCTTCTCTAGCTTATTTAGAATACTCCTTTGCTCATATCATAATATCCTTCATTCATGTGGCTCATAAGATCTTTGGTCTAGTTGGTTCAGTTGATATCCTTTGATTGCTTGCTTCAATTGGGATCTTTTGATTGCTCAATTTCTTGTTTCTCTCTTTGTTATGTCTTTGTGGCATATCATTCTTTTGCAATCTTTGGGCCTCAATATAGTTTTTCTTCCTCCAAGTATTTACCATTGGATATGTGTATTGTATTCCACTCTCTTTTTGAGAGATACACAATTTATGGAGGAACACTCTTTATATTGGCCTTCTAAGCTTTTCACCCATTTTGGCAATCAATGCCAATGGGGGAGGAGTTTCAGAGAGTTTTGTGGAGAAGTATTCAGAGTTTTCTCCTTGCTTTGGTTTTCGTTCCAAAGCATTTGCATCCCATTCTCATGCATCGTTGGTTGTTGCATTGTATGGTGATGCATAACTCCTTGTATAAACTCTCTTGAAAGCGATTGTCATCAATTTCCAAAATGGAGGAGATTGAAAGAACATGCGGTGCCCCCATGTTTGGTTTTGGTAATTGATGACAATCTCTATGGACTAATGGTTGCCTTGAGTTATATTTGAACGTTTTGTCCATAGGCTTTTCTTGAAATCCATGTGTTGGTTTCAAGGAGTTTATGAGTTGACCAAGGTGCTATTAAGGAATTATTCAAAGATTGGTCATGTGAGTGTTGAGCTTATTGCAAGCATGTTTTGAAGAAGAAGATTGTGTCATCATTCATGTTTACCTTCAAGACATCACCCAAATCAAGAGAGTTGGAAAGATTCAAGGTTGATCAAGACTAAGTCAAGAGTGAATCAAGTTGATCAACTCACAAAGCGTAGAAGATGTACCGAGAGGGATCAAGTGATCCCATGGTATGGTAAGCATTGTCAATTACGCTCTGTGTACTAACCCATGGTCTTCGTGAGAGTTCTTTGTGGGGTTAGGATGCGGTGTGCAAGTTCAAGTGATGCATCATGAAGAGATCAAGTGCTTGAAGCTTGCCGCCCATTTGATGACAATGGACTTGTGAAGATGAGCCGAAGAGTGGCTCGCCCATAGTGGACTATGGGGGAGCAATCATCTAGTCTTCATCGAGCCAACGCAATCAAGAAAGTTCGTCCAACTTGAGGGAGTCAAGATCGTCATCATCTAGCTCAAGTGGACCATGTGCAAGGCAAAGGTTTTCCCTTGATAGCTTTTCTATTTTACCGGTCTCATGGTGGTAGTTGGGAGACCAGGTTATAGGATCGTTTGCCGTACTATCAAGGGGGCCTCTCAAGTTGGTAGCTTGATCGTATCGTTAGTAGAGAGCTCAAACCATTGCATCCTTGCATCTTGTTTCTTGGTTCTTGTTTGGTTCTCTTTATGAATCTTAGAGCTTATGGTCATCTTGATGACAAGCTTGAGTTCATCGGAAACGGACTTCGCATGCGTCTTCTATGATGTTTTCGGTGTTGGAGGTTTTACCAGTCTTATCCGAGGAAGGGTTCTCACCATTTTATTATGGGCCTTTTCTAATTTGCTTCTTATTGATATTTCTTTCAAGATTGTGTTAGCCCTTGTCGCTAGCTTTCCAACAAACTTGGTTTCATCAAATTTGGAGTCCGTTTTCAAAAGTTGTGGCAGTTTTGGTGTTCTGAAAAGGCTGCAGCGGTACTACCGCGAATTGGAGCGGATGTAATTTTTTACTACCGCTACAGAGTGGTACTACCGCGGCTCCTACAGCGGTAGTACCGCTCCGGACCAAAAACTCATCCCAAGTCATGTGATGGTAGGTCCGGATGTAATTTTTTAGTACCGCTCGCAAGTAGTAGTACCGCTACCCTTAGCAGTAGTACCGCTACCCCTAGCGGTAGTACCGTGAGGTCAAGCGATACTACCGCTCCGACGGTTCTTCTGGCCTTTTTGCCTCCTCGCTGTTGTGTTTCGAAGGGGTAGTACCGCTCTGTGCGGGCTGTGAGCATAACGGTTGGATTTTTTTTCCACCTAAAAAAGGGGGTCTTCTTCCCCATTGAATCTTATCCCTTGAGCTCGTGTTCTTCCCCCATTGTTGACCTTCTTCGAGCTTGCTAACTCTCAATGCCTCTATGGATTCTTGCTAGTTTTTTAGGTAAAAGAGAGAGGAGATCTAGATCCACATTTTCACCAATCACTTTCTCCTCTATGTAAGGGGAACCCCTTGGATCTAGATCTTGGAGTTCTTGGTGTTCTTCTTCTTGTTCTTCCTCTCGTCTTCCTCCCTAGCATTAGTTGTTTCGGTGGGATTTGAGAGAGAAGGACTTGGGCACTCCGTGTGCCCTTGCCATTGCATTTGGTGCATTGGTTTGAGTTCTCCATGTGATACGTGGAAGTTACAAGTTGAGAAGCTTATTACTCTTGGGTGCTTGGTACCCTTGAGCTTGTTACTCTTGGGTGTTTGGACACCCTAGAGCTTGTTCCTCTTGGGTGCCTTGGCGCCCTAGATGGTTGGTGTTGTTCGGAGCTCAATCATTGTGGTGTAAAGCTCCGGGAAAGCGTCAGGGTCTCCAATTAGGTTGTGGAGATCGCCCCGAGCAATTTGACGGGTACCGGTGACCGCCCCTAAGGGTTGCCAAAGTGTACGGGTTCGGTGACCGCCGCCAAGGGTCGCCATTTGTACGGGTTCGGTGACCGCCCTCAAGGGTCCCTTAGTGGAATCACGGCATCTTGCATTGTGCGAGGGCGTGAGGAGATTACGGTGGCCCTAGTGGCTTCTTGGGGAGCATTGTGCCTCCACACTGCTCCAAACGGAGATTAGCATCCGCAAGGGTGTGAACTTCGGGATACATTGTCGTCTTCGCGTGCCTCGGTTATCTCTTTCCCGAGCCCTTTACTTATGCACTTTACTTTGTGATAGCCATATTGTTCTTTGTCATATATCTTGCTATCACATAGTTGCTTATCTTGCTTAGCATAAGTTGTTGGTGCACATAGGTGAGCCTAGTTGTTTTAGGTTTTGTGCTTGACAAATTAACCGCTAGGTTTATACCGCATTTATTCAAGCCTTAACCGTAATTATTTTAAAGCGCCTATTCAC
>NC_057795.1:671588874-671595369 GCF_018294505.1 Triticum aestivum | reverse complement strand
GACATCCTCGATCTTTCAGCATGAACAATGGTTGATAAGATAGTCTTCTCTTAAGTCTTGCATGTGATTTAGAGATGACAAAAAAATTGTCTATAATGGATCATCTCTTAGCCTTATCTTCAATAACTAGCAATTCTAAAAATGTGGTGAGACATATTGTGCTAAGAGATCACCTCTTGTCTTCTCTTAAATAAGAGAAGACAAGCCTTTTCTTATGAGTTCTCTTTCCTCCACCTCATCATTTATCCTACGTGGCACTCGTAAGATAGCACCATTGTACATGCCCTAATTGACATGACATGTAGAAATGAGATGCAATATTGTACTCCCTCTGTAAGGGAAATATAAGACGTTCTAGATCTCCGTTTTAGATCTCAAAGATCTAAAACGTCTTATATTTCCCTTACAGAGGGAGTAATATACATATTCCATGTGGTCTGGGAAGGATGAATAATGAGCAGTTCCAATGCGCCCTTTTCCATCTATTTGATGTTGTTATGCCCAATGCAAATTCTTGTGTATTTACATCCTACCGACTGAGTTAATTTCATTCTTGTGCAAAAGTACAAATGTGTGCATGTTACTGGCATGTTCTCTTGGAAATCCATTGATGACTTTTTGGATCTTTCAGAACAGGGTACAATATGTAGGGATTTTGGATGAAGTATATTGTTTGGATTGTGCTACTGGCAGAGAACCTCATTGTTAGCAATTTGTAAAAATTGCATTCCCAGTTCATATTATGAAGGCTTAAACAGAATGTTTATTTATTTATTTTGCAATAAACATGTTGAAGTGTTATAGTTGTGGGCAACATTTCATGAAAGGAATAGCATTACTGGTGGTCTGGACTCTGGACACAGAAAACCCCGATACTTTATAGAAGGAATAACGGTAATGACTTTGTTTAATTTTGTGCAAATCATCATGAATGTTATTTCTTCACGAATTTTGCACACAACTAGAACCATAGGATATGCAATTTTGTTTGGGAGCAGGATTGAATATTCTATGAAAAATATCGGTAGTTTTTACACATGGGATTACTTTCGCATGGGTCAATCACAACAGATGTTTTGTAAAATAAACTATCGTATAAATGCATCTTGATGTTCCGTGCAACGCACGAGCATCTTGCTAGTATATAGACGTATTTTAGAGTGTAGATTCACTCATTCTGCCCCGTATGTGTCCATATTAGAATCTCTAAAATATCTACGCGGGATCGCGCTTTCGCCGGTGTTCACGAGTTATAGCAAACACACGGCTCTGGGAGACTTCAGTGAGAACGAAGAAGTGTTCATTGATGATGATAAATTGTGTGAAGTGTTTTCGTTACAGGAAACATATGAACTTTCCTCTGACAACGAACGGTATATGGTACTCTTAGGTCTGGTCTCAGCTTCTGCCAGCGGCGAGCCTTTGCTGTTGCAGGTGCTGCTGATCGCGCTGTGACTGGAGCGCGTTCGCCTTCTCCTTGATCTCCTGGAAGGCCCGCATCGTGTCGCCGTCGAATCCGCCCGCGAACTGTGTGAAACGACATGGTTGAATTTAAATACCTTGCACAAGTATGGGGATAGAGTGAGCGTATGAGAAAAATGGGGTGTACCTGGTGCACTCTAAAGGCGAACCGGACTCCCTGGAGCATGAGCTCTTCTTCGTCGGGGCCGCCCTGCGTGGCCTCGAGCTCGGAGGAAACCCTTCTCAGATACTTCCTTGCTAGTTTCACTGACTGAATTTTTATCTGCAGCATCAAAACTCAACTTGTCACTGGAATGCCATTTTTTTCAGAGAAACTAGTGGTGACTGTCACTTGCTACTCATGCGCAGCTTACAAAGCTTTTTATCCAGTTAATTTACAGACCAGTTGTGAGCTACCTAGGAAAATAAACATTTTCCTAGCCAAAGTTGCAGAACAGGATCATTGCCTAGTTTAAGAGCAGAATCTCAATGGAGACAATGCACATGTAGCAGGTATGCAAAGGATATTTTTTCTGAAAGTTTATGAATGAGAATACTAGCCTAGTAGTGGGTACACTTGCGTATAGCCAGGATCAACTCAAAATATTCGATCCTACTAAAAATCCATCTGCTGCATAAAGAACTATGTAGTATCTAGGACCAATAGTTATATGGCATGATGCCATTTGTTCGCCTTTTGTTTAATTTCCTCTGGCGGTTGTAAATAAAGTAAAAGAAAAAACTAGCACAATTACGATCAGTGTGTTCAGATTTGCGTCTTAGTTTCAGAAGGGGGTACTATCATTATTTGCCACTAGTTCATGCAAAAAGCAAAAACAAATTCACTACATTCGAACACCGACACAAGCCATAGCATTCTCAATACGCCAAAATCAGCAGCTTCTTGGTGCCAAGACCATGTGCCATATAGCTAATATTATTCAAATGATTGATCTATATTGGTACCTTCCTACCTAGTGCATCATTCTATACTGGGGCTAGGTTCTAACAAGAAATTATGCTTGTTCCAATGATTGGTCTGTTTGCCTGTATGTCATGTGCTACTAGATAACTGAATTTACCTGACTGACAATTCCGGTGTCCTGCATCCACTCCCATGGGATCTGGAACCCGCGGTACCGGTTCATGGCGCCGTCGCGCACACGGGACAGGCTGTACACCCCATGCTCCAACCTGCCGACAACCATGAATGATGAGCACAAGGAGCAAGCAGAGAGCCGAAGCTGGCCAGTTGCTCATAGGTAGAAGAAGATGAATGACAGGAACAGGAAGAGAACGGCTTACTTCTCAAAGAGGGCCTGCATCTTCTTGAGAGCAGAAGCGCAGGGCTGCCGCGGATCGTCGCAGAATGACGCGGCCTCTGCCTCGACCTTCTTGAGGTCGCGGTAGCCGAACGCCGCCTCGCGGAGCGCGTCCGCCTTCTGCTCCGGCCAGTCGAAGTGCTTGAGCACTGCCCGTTCATCCACCTGGAATTGAAAATGCATCAGTCACCTAGCCCTTTACAAAAATAGCTGAACTTGGGACTCGGAGGGTGGTTAGCACGTACGAGGCGTGAGAGCTCGACGTCGAGCCACTTGACGAAGGTGACGACGTCGTCGATGTCGGCGAACGCGGCGCCCTCCACCTCCTTGATGAGGAAGCGGATGAAGTCGCCCTGCCTCTCCACGTCCGACCTGATCTGCAACCCCACACACACACCAAACAGTCCGTCAGCCTTAATTATTTATAACTCCCATCAATCCAAGCATGATCAAGAGGCAGATCAGTCTAAAAAAGCATGATCAAGAACTTTTAAGCGAGCAGTAGCACATGTTTTGGTTTCAATTCAAAGTTTCAAACTCTCCTCGCGCGGCTCTCAAGAGGAAAATGGCGCCAAGCAACGGTCAAGGCTTCAGCACCACCCGGCTCCAACGGCTAGTAGACAGACAGGTCCACGAGACTGTGCCGCTGCTGACCGCTCCAGCACAGCCACTACCGGTAATAATTTTTGAAAAAAGAAGAAAGTCTCTCTCTCTCTCTCCGGTCAGCGTGCTCCGTGGGCCCTACGAGCCAGTCTGACAAGGAGCAACTTTGGATCCTTTGCCATGCCCTGGATCCACTGCAACCAATGCCGCCATTGTTTTTTCCTCCTCCTTTTTTGTTCCCAACCGAATTGTCCTATCTTATCGAGTTCCTCCAAAAACCACAAAAAATCCAAGACAAACAAAGACACGCGTGCGTGAGAGGGGTGGCGAGCTCGAGAAAGATGAGCATGCATGGAAAAGGCCACTCTTTTCACCTCTGTATTTATCTGTATGTTGTTCAGCTGTTGGTGTGTGCCGTGTGCCTGTGAGCGTGCACAGTTCGCGCCCCAAAAGAGGATCGCTTTCTGGTGCTGCGTTCTTGTTCCGCACCGCGTGCAAAGCAAAGCAACCACTCTCACCGGCGACTGATTGATTTGATCCACCCATCTAACCACCACTTGTCAGCTACTACTCCGCGTCGGTTTTCGTGAAACCATTTTTCGGCTTCGGATTTTGTCTAACGCGACGACGATGATTATAGTGCTTGAAAGAAATTAAAACTGGAGGGAAATGTGCTTGAAATGTGGGTTTGGTTTTGGGTGGATTTTGGGCTGGGCTTACCGCGATGAGGTGCGAGGAGCGGTTCTCGATCTCGCCGATCATGTCCCGGGCGTTCGCGGCGCCGGAGCCGCCCGTACCGCCGGCCTCGGGGCACGCGCCGCCCCCGCAGTCCCTCTTGGAGTCGCGCCGCATCAGCGAGTGGTAGAACTCGACGACCTCCGGGACGCGCCGCACGCACGGGCCAGAAGGGGGTGGTGGGGGAGGCGGGGGCGGGGGCGCCGGCGCCGCGCCGCTTGAGGTCGACGGCGACGAGCTCGCGCTCGCGCTCCGGGTTGCTCGCGCCGGCATTGACGGTGGGGGCGGCGGCGGCGGTGGCGGGGGTATCGGGGGCAGCTTGGAGAGCTCCGGCTTGCGGCCCGTGGATGCCGCCGTGTCGGAGGAGCAGGACGGCGTGGACGAGCCGGACGAGGAGGAGGTGGCCGGCGAGGCGCGGGACGAGCCGGAGAAGTACGACTTGGGCTTGGCGTGTGTCCGCATTGGAGGCGGCGGAGGTGGTGGTGGAGGAGGGAGAACGGGCTTGCTCGCTGGCTTGGCCGCCGTGTCGCCTCCTCCCGCCTTGGTGGAGCCGTCCGACGACGAGCAATCGTCGGCGCCACCACGCTGCGGCGGCCTCGCCATCTCCGCCATCCGCCTCTCCATCTCGGCAATCCTCTGCTCTTTACTGGAGACATTCGCCACGGCGGCGTCGAGCTCGGCGCGCAGGCGTGCGTTCTCTGCCTGGAGCCGCGACATGGCGTCCCGGCACCGGCCGAGCTCGGTCTCGAGGAAGGGCACGATGACGACGGTCTCCTTGAGGATCTTGTGCTCGAGCAGCTCGGTGCGCAGGCGGGACTCGCGCTCCTGCAGCTCCTCGACGAGGCGGGCGAGCTCGGCGGCGTCCGGCGCCGTGGCCGCGCGCGCCGGCTGCACCTGCGCGGAGGAGCGCGGGAAGTAGACCCCGAAGGAGCGCGCGAAGGAGCCGCCGCCGCCGCCCTTGCCCCCCGAGCTGGGCGGCGCGGGCGAGCACTGGCCCGAGGGCCGCCGCGCCGCCGCCGGGACGGGGGCGGTGTTCTGCGACGGTGGCGGTGCCGGTGCCTTGCGGGAGGAGGAGGTCTTGGGCGTGGCCGGGCTGCGCTGGAAGCCCATGGCCGCCTTGACCCTGCCGGCCACCATTGCTGCGTCCGGCCGTGGAAGAGTACGCAATGGGCAGCTAGGTTTGCGCCACAGACATGTTCCTCCTCGCGCTGTGCTGCTTGCTCGCTTCACTCTCTGGCCGTGCGGGCCGTGTGTGCTTCTGGTTGGCAGGTGAGCGGCGAGGTGAGAGGTGTGGGGTGTCGAGCTCGAGGACGGAGGGAGGAACGGTCTCTGGCTGGTCTGAGCGTTGGGGAGTGAGGTGTCTGGTCTGAGCGGTAAAATAGTGGAGCTGGTCGGGGACGGGGAGTGCGGTGAGGTGGTGGAATGTGAACGTTGGAGCGCTCGATGCGATGCACCTGCTTTGCTCGCTCGCTCGCACGATCTGAATCTCGAACTATCTATACCTATCTATTGTCTATGCTACTCCCTCCGTTCACTTTTGTAAGTCATTTCAGACAATTCAAAATAGGCTGTTTTGCACATTGTCTGAAATATCTTCAAGGTCTTATAAAAGTGAACAGAGAGTACACATCTTGACCTTTTTCGCTTTGCATATCCCGTTTCCTCAACAGCACTTTGAGGTGTGGATTAGATTACTCTATAATTATCATCGGTTGATCAGTCTCGACAGACAGAAAAGTGTAGTAGTCTATAGGATGTCCGTTTTGCTTCGGCATGCTGCTGCTTCATTGATGATCCTCCGGAAGACGATGACACGACGACATCCAGAGTCTGCATGTTATTTACTACTGCCACTACGTGCGTGTGCTTCACATCACATTAAACACTTGAATGTTCAGAAATCTTTGCAAAACGCAGGACGTAAATCCATGGGACGAACGGACGGACGGACGGAGGATGCGATGGTTGGCGAGTGGTGTGTATCTGGCCCATGCAATGCGATGCATTTACATCCAACATATAAGAGCAACGTCAATGTGCTGACCCGTTTCGTCTGCGCATGTCGGTTTGGGTCACCGCAGACAAAAAAATCGATCAAACATGTCGATTCAAACGGACGCGCGTCCGCTTTTCGTCTGTGTGCTGACCCATTTCCGATCCAATTTTGCCTCTCATTTGCGTTGGCGTGGACACGAGACGGACGCGCGCGGCGAGTGCCAACTCCTCCCCCTGGGGCACCGGTCGCTGGCAAAGCAACCAACATTTCTCTCCAATTTACAAAAACCTTCCGCCCGCTCCCACTCCCAGCCGCTCGCCATGGACAACGCCCCCGATGCCGCCGCTGGCCTCGCCTCCCTCGCCTCGTCCGGCCTCA
>NC_057795.1:670871999-670881560 GCF_018294505.1 Triticum aestivum | reverse complement strand
CCCGGCCGCCTCTCACCACCACCCAGCCAGCCGACGCCACCGCCGCCGCCCCGGAGCCGTGCCGCCGCACGCAAGCCACCGCCGCGCCACTGTGCCCCACCGCCGCGCCTCGCCATCGCCCATCGCCACCTTACTGCTGCCCAGAGCCCCTCCACCACAGCAGACCCCGACGGAGCCGCCCCGACTCGCCGGAGGTGGCAACCGCCGCCGCCGCCGATTCTGTTTTTTTTAACCGCTCGTTTTTTTAGAACCTAAGTTTATTTTTTTAGATTAGATCGGTTCGGTTTTTTCTCGGTTTACCTAATTAGCGGACGTTCGTCCATACGTTCGTTTTAATAAATGGAGTTCACCCGTTAGCCACAGACGGCGAACGTTCGTTCGTTAGCATGTTCGTTAGTTTTTCTTTTTCCAGGGTTTTTCCGCGATTATTTTCAATCGTGATTTTTGCCCTGATTTTCGTTTTAGTTTATCTTTTTGCTCGTTTATCGGAATCAGGCGATTCAAGCGCCTAGATCTTCGTTTCGAAGCCCTCTTGGATCTTGTTTCTTTCGCAGTTTGAGTTTCGTTGCTTCGTTCGATTTGATTCTTGTTGCAAACCGGAGTTCTTAAGTTGAACTTTTTTGGTTAGATCTCTTATTTGAGTTTCACCCGTGCTTCTCGTTGAGTGCTTATTGTATGCTTGTTTGTTTACGATAGAGTACCCGGAGTGCGAAACGTGCTACCAGGAGTCTCTAGGTTTTGCGGATCATCAGCAAGGCAAGTAACACCTTGATCATACATCTTTACTACCCAGTTTTATTGCATTAGATCAATCCTCACACAGTGCATAATTAGGATCTGATTTAACATGTGGGTTTTTGGAAGTAGATAAGGTAGTACCTATTTACCTGTTTATTGTCAAACCTTTGGGAGTGACTTCTACGTTATGCTTAAATTGCTATGCTATGCTCGTAGACGTGGATTGGGTGAGTGTATCCATGACAGATGTGAGTGTTGTTAATTAATGGTTAGCTTAAGGTGGCTACTTAAAATCACATCTGGGTGGATTGTTTGTGGGCACCAGGAGAATCCAGTGTTGTCCTAGGATATCCCGGGGTTCCGTGTGATCATCCTAAGGTCCGCCACCCAGGCTCAAAGGGATCATAAGATTATTCATGCTAGAAACTTCCGTGTGCAGCCACAAGCTATTATGGGCTCTAACATAGTTGATTAGGTTACATGACCTCTTTCAGTGGTGGGCTAGCAGATGTAGGGGAAAGTAGGTGTAACTGTCCATCCAAAGTAAAGAGTGATTGTTTCTAAAAGACTGTGTCTTGGTCATCCGTTTCTCAAACAACTTGGAGTGCGATAAATTCAACGGAGGAGATCGAGTCTTGTGGGGAAAAGTGCGGAAACCTCTGCAGAGTGTACAAACTAATCATGGTTAGTCGTGTCCTCGGTTATGGATGTTTTGAGTATCTAGTTCTTGGATTATCATGTTGATCTCATCACTCTTAATATAATTTGATTGGGTTTAATGATGATTACTTAATTGGGATTGAGTTGGAGAAACCTTCTCAATGTTTAACAAACACCATGATACTTAAATTAACTTATTCCTTTGTTGTAGGGGAAAATTGGCTTTATGCAAAACTGTAACCATAGAGCTTTCCACTAGCCATATTGCATGTAGTGATAGCAATTATTCTGTTCATTACTCTATGTGTTACATTGCCAGCATATTCCATGTGCTGACCCATTTCGGGCTACAACGTTCATGTTGCACACTTTTCAGACGACGAGTAAGGTGCCATAGGTCGTGATTCTTTCACTCAGCTATGCCGTTGGAGTTGATGGACTCACTTTATCTTCCAAGCCTTCCGCTGTTATCGATTTTAGATGGCCTTAAGCCATATTATTGTATAAGTTCTCTTTGGAGACATTCGATGTAATAAGTGTGTGAATGCTACTCTGTTATAAATCCTCAAGTACTGTGTGTGTTAGCATTACCGATCCAGGGATAACACTGATGCACAAAGATCATACTATTTGAGGTCTGGTCACTATAGTTATATTCTCTTGGATCATCCAAACATGTTGAGCTTGCCTTTCCCTCTCATGCTAGACAAATTCTTTGCACCAAGTAGAAATACTACTTGTGCTTCCAAACGTCCCTTGAAATGAGTTTTGCCATGAGAGTCCACCATACCTACCTATGGATTGAGTAAGATCCTTCAAGTAAGTTGTCTTTGGTGCATGCAATAAAATTTTCTCTCTAAATATGTATGATGTATTAGTGCGAAGAAAATAAGCTTTATACGAACTTGTGATAGGGAAGAAATAAGAGCGACGGACTGTATAATAAAGGTCTTTATCACAAGAGACAATATAAAGTGACATTCTTTTGCATTAAGATTTTGTGCATCCAACCATAAAAGCGCACGACAACCTCTGCTTCCCTGTGCGAAGGGATTATCTTTTACTATTATCTTCTACCCTTATGCAAGAGTCATGGTGATCACCACCTTTCCTTTTTACATTTTTTTCCTTTGGCAAGCACTTTGTGTTGGGGTGATCTGGATATATATATCCACTTGGATGTAGGCGTTCATAAATTATTATTGTTGACATTACCTTTGAGGCAAAAGGTTGGGAGGCGAAACTATATGCCCCTATCTTTCTCTGTGTTTGATTAAAACTTTGAACGCATAAATATCATGTGAGTGTTAGCAATTGTGAAAGATTAAATGATAGTTGAGTATGTGGAGTTTGCTAAATCAAATCTCTGACATAGGCCCTTCCTGAAAATAAGATGAATTGCAATTGTTTGATGACTGAAAATGTAGTTTGCTAGTTTTCAAGAAAGTTTATGGTCTATGCTTTAACATGTGAACGATCAATGATGCATCCTCAATTACATGTAGAGGGAATTAATTGGAGAAGCAGAATAGAGCCAGCACAATGTGAATGCAACAGAGTTTGGACTCTCATATAAAGGCGCCCCACCACTCCAATCCATCTACTACTAGTCTCTGCACAACACTGCTCACTCCAATCCAAGACCAAGTGACCAAAAGCCACAAGCACCTATAGAGGTGATGGACGCGAGCGGCAGTCGGTTGTGCCAAATCATCCAAGGCACCGGCCTGCGGCCCCGCACCGTGCAGCATTTCCAGATGGTGCTGGCGACCACTGGCATCGTAGCCCTCGCCGATGCCGGCTTAGCCTCTCGCATGGACGACATGATGGTCAACTCCATACGCAAGTTCACTGCCGTCAAGAAGCGCGCGGACGACCTTGTCGTACTGCTCCAGCTCGCGCGCCAGGATCCTCATTGCCTGCCACCCTCCTCGGCCTCCATGGTGACGAAATCTTTCAAGCCCTGATGGCCCTGCAGGTGCCAGAGGTCGCGACGAAGAATGTGCACCTCGAGGACGCGCTCTCCGGTAGCGCCTCGCCATGCAAGAAACAGTCGACCTGCACATCCACGTCTACGAGGAAATCATCTACATAGGCCACTACAAGGCAAGCAAGGACAGAAAGACGTTGGCCTTCTTCCAGCGGCTAGAATCTTTGGACACCATTGTTCATAAGCACGTCGACCTGGCCACGGAAGCTGCTACTACTTAGGTGTCGTTCGGTGGGTCGGCGACTTGAGTCGAGGTGGTGGACGTTGTCGATGGATGCATCTCTTCTTCTTGCCTCCTGTAACCAGCACTGCATCGCCTCGTGGCCTTAATGTTTTATTAGTATAGTACTCCCTCCATACCCAAATATAAGTCTTTCTAAAGATTCTAGCAAGTGACTACTACATGCGGAGCAAAATGAGTGAATCTACACTCTCAAATATGTCTACATACATTTGTATGTAGTATTCCATTTGAAATAGTATCTAAAAAGGCTTATATTTAGGAACGATGGAGTATATGGCATTTTTATTCCAGTTGTAACGTTTTCACTGTGAGGTGGGACCGCAGTTGAGAAAATCCACCCCACCCATCGGGCGTCGACCGAGTTCAGAATTAGAAGACAGAAACGAGGGAGGAGAGCTAGCTGTAGCATGGACGCTGTTGTCAGATGGGACTTGTGTTGATAGAATAGGAGTATTGAGCACTCATACCTCTTTTTTTAGGGAAAAAATAGTCGTACGTCTAGTACCACTAGTTAGGTGCATGCAACCTATAACTGTCATCACTTTAGGTCTCCTTTTCGAACCGCAGCTATGCTTCACAGTACATATTATTTCACGCATTTATCCTCCTATATGTACTCCTAGGCTATTTCCATGTGCTCCCTTTCGCCGACATGTGGGACATAGAGCATCTGGGTCGTAGTGCATGCACGACTCGGAGCATATGCCATGGCAGTTTACATTTCAGACCTCACGAATTACATGCAAACCCCCCGCAGAAGAATAAATAAATAAATGAATTACTACATGAAACCAGATTATTTTCGTAGAAACCGGAGCACGTTCATTAAATTTTGTACATAACATGTTTATAAAAAATGACCGGACCTAAACCAGTCTAAGGGCCTCTTTGATTCGCAGGATACTGAAAACACAGGAATGGGGAAAGTATGATGGCGATGAACCGAGACGAGGAGAACTCTAATTCAGTTAGAGGTTAGAGTTATATTCTAACCCTGAACTAACCCTAAACTAACTCTAAACCTAATAGGTGTATGGATGGCGGGGTTAGATTGACAATAAATGCTCTTTCTCAATCATTTGACTACTTTGGACCCTATTTCCTGCCGGATTTGGTGTGGCCGGCTCTTGTGTGGCCTCCTCCTGCTCACAATTGACATAAACGAACCATCTTTACAAATTAAGCATGCAAAACATGATAAATTTTACTTTTTCCATAGAAATGAGATATCCCACTTAAACATACAAGTCCTCAATCAAGCTTCACAAAAAAATACACTCCATGAAACAAAGCATGAGCTAACTCATCACGAAAGTCATTCACGATAGGGAGGGACCCCGGAGCCCCTCATGCACCGAGGGAGGAGCTCATCATCGTCGCTCTGGAGGAAGGCTCTGTAGAGCCCAAGCTCCGGGAACCCCTCTGACGCTGGAGGTCCCAAGACAACAACATGGCCTCTCCCTTAAGATCTCGAGCCATAATCCAGATGCTTGCACAATGTTCATCAGACAAGAAGCTTGCATCGACGTTAATCTAATATTGTAGGAGAGACCTCCCAGGCACATCGAGGTAATATAGACAAAGAAATCGAAGCCCTGATAACAAGAGACCTATCTTCATCCAATCCTTAGAGGGGCCAATAAAATACATCCAAAAATTATCAAGGAAGGTGACATACATAGAGAAATAAGCATTACCATCCCCAAAAATCACATTAGTCCTATTCCTGATTAGACGAAGATACGTGCTTCCGACTTGGTGCAACTCATCTCCCGACCGCAAGGCCCAACAATTCATCACTTTCTCTCTAACTAGGTGCTTTCGAATTGGTACACACGGGTACTACATGGTGCCAGTCCAGGGAAGCTTTGCCATAAATTATAGGCATTATCAGGAATGTCGATAACTGCTATAGTTTCCTGCCATGCGCCATTCCCTACATGTTTTGGTGCGCTTAGATGATACTCGTTTTGCCGTTTCCTCGTCTATAAATTATAGGCACTATCAGGAGTTGTTATCTATCGAGACCAAGTCGTCAAAGAGAAAGCTTCTTGTTTCGCCATTTCCTCATCTGTTCCCCTCATCTCTGACTACTCTTGTAGTGTCGGTAGAGGGGAGCATTGGATCTACTTACACATTGCAATTTAGTCTTCTTCTGTGTCAAGTTTCCATGTTGCTAGTGGTGACATTGCGATGGTGGAGAGAACATGCATGAATAAAAGCCCCATGACTATATTCGTGTCCTGGTATAATTGTCATGGGAGACACAGTTGACACGGCGAACCTATATTGCTCCTGTTATTGTAGATCGGTGGCTCCTGACTTGGTGGTGGCAAGTTTGTCATCATGGACAATTCTCATCTTTTCAGCTTTTGTAGTCGCAAAAATTCTTCTGTGAGGGTATGCCGTTGAATCACCGGTTCGACAACCTACCTCTAGGGGGAGGGGTACTAAGTACTAACTACTAGGCCATGACACATTGAACAACTAAAAACTCTCGCCTTTCGTGTAGGGTCAGTAGGAGGCTCAAGCGACTCTCTAAGAGCATCTCAAGCTGCGCCCCCAACAGGCCCCCTAGGGTGACTTTTTTGCGCCAGCGCCAAAAAATCTCAGTCATGTCCCCAAGACGCCGAAATCCGCCGGCTCGGCCCGTTTTTAGGCCCGGCGATTCCAGGCCGAACCCAATGAACTGGGGGCGGTTGGGGGCTCCGGTGGAAAGGAAAACCACGCCTGGGCCACACTGTCACACAAAAACGCATCTTGCATGTCCAGATAAGCTCCCCCCCTGTCGGTGTCAAAACCGGAGGATCTCGGGTAAGGGGTCCCGAGCTGTGTGTCTAAGGTTGATGGTAACAGGAGGCGGGGGACAAGATGTTTAACCACGTTCGGGCCCTCTTTATGAATATAATACCCTACTTCCTGCTTGATTGATCTTGATGAATATGAGTATTTCAAGAGTTGATCTATCATGAGATCATAATGGCTAAAACCCTAGAAGTCTAGCCTGTATGATTATGATTGCCTCAAGGACTAAGCCCTCCGGTTTATATAGACATGGGAGGGGACTAGGGTTGTACAAAGTCGGTTACAGAGAAAGGAATCTTCGTATACGGGTGCCAAGCTTGCCTGCCACGCTAAGGAGAGTCCCATCCGGACACGGGAGAGAGTCTTCGGTCTTGTATCTTCACAGCCCATCAGTCTTGCCGTCCGAGGACCCCTTAATCTAGGACTCCCTCAATAGCCCCTGAACCAGGCTTCAATGATTAGGTGTCCGGCGTGCGGATTGTCTTCGGCATTGCAAGGCGGGTTCCTTCTCCGAATACTCCAAAATAATCATCTAACACAAGAATCATGTCCTGCTCTGCAAAACAAATTCGACACACAACCATAGAGAGTATAATATTTCACGAGTCCAATCCGCTAACAACTTTTTGTAGTGTGACATCACGTCGCTGCCCAGCCAGTATTTCGAACCTTTTTTAGCTCGCCGCTCCATATTTCGAGATGCGGTTTCATTGGCACATCCTGTCAAAGCAGAGACCGTGTCCCCTTATTGCGGAATTCTCATCAATATGGTCATGGGCAATCCCACTTTATCGTTTGCACGGCCCTTGGGGATAGGCGAGATTTTAGGGCGAGTGGGGAGGCGCTTGATATTCACTGCCTTTATAAAGAGATAAGAATAAATCCCTTTCACCCACGCCTTCTCTCTCTCTGCCTTCCCCATTCTCGAGCTCCAGCGCCCAAGTTCTCATCTTTTCCGCCCCAAGAAAGTACCCCAACCATGTCCGGATCCGGAGTGCAGGGCAAGTGGATGGTCTCCACCGTCAAGGAGAAGGATATTACAAAGCTTCCAGAGGCGGGATATTTGGCCAAGGAAATCGCCCACCGGCTTCCATCCAAGGGACAGATTGTCCCCACCCCGGAACCCCAGGAGAGGGTAGTGTTCATCTCCCACTTCGTCAGCGGGCTGGGATTTCCTTTCCACTCATTCATCCATGGAATCATGTACTACTACGTTCATGATCTATCCCCAATTTCTTTCCTTAACATCTCGGCATTCATTGTCGTGTGCGAGGCTTTCCTCCGCATCCCACCACACTTCGGATTGTGGTTAAAGACCTTCAATGTGAAGCCAAAGGTGGTGGGTGGCCAACATGCAGAGTGCAGAGGCGCCATGGTGAGCAAGATGCCCAACGTTACATGGCCAATAGGTACCTTTATTGAGACCGTCAAAGGGTGGCAACAACAGTGGTTCTACGTCACAGAGCCGCGCGACACCACCTAGGCCGCGACTCCTGAATTCCGGTCTGAAGAACCGATGTGGCTCACCTCCTGGCCCGAGAAGGGCCTGGACTGGTCTTTGTCGGATGAGCTGACATCGCTTTAGACGCGCGTCAAGAGCATGGTGGACAAGAACATCAAGCTTGTCAACATGATCCAGGTGATGCTAGTTCGCCAGATCCTCCCATGCCAAAGCCGGACTTGCCATTTGTGGGAGTTCGATCCGGCCAAGCACTAGACTTTGCTGCATTTCTTCGGCACTATCCACGAAGACATCTGGAAGCTGCTTTTCAAGTCAAACAAGACATGGCCAGACACGGCCGAGGACCGTGGGCACGACTTTGCCCATCCCGCTAGTCCGGTAAGTTTTTTCATGTCTTCAAGGTATATCATTTACTTGCTTACTTGAGGAAAAAGCCTAAGCCTTCCTACTGATTCTCTCAGGGTTGGACAAAGAAGGCGGAGCAGATTTACTGTCCGCCTCCGCTGCCCGAAGACCCAACAATTCCACTTCTAAAGAAGATGCTGGTTCCAGCGCCCTATAAAGCGCCGGAGAAGAAGGCCAAGGAGACCAGAAGCAGTCTCCGCCACAAGGGCGCTTCGGACATGGTATCTGAAGACACCGAGACTCACTCTTCCGCCGCCAGGGACGAAGAGGAGGAGGAAAGCAACTCTCCCCCTGAGGGGGGGGGAGGAAGAAGAGGGCGGCCTCCACAAATCTGGAGGCACAGGCATCCAAGAGGGGGAAGGGTTCCCTCGCGGATAACTCCACGTGGGACGTTGATAGTAGCCCAGAGCGGCGCTCTCGAGACAAGCCCCTGGCCGAATCGTAAGTACTCCAAAACCCAGACACATTCGTATACTCGGCCTCTCTACTTCATAGTCTTAACATGTTGAATCATGTATTTGCAGTCCGGTTCGGTCCGACCTCGAGCGATCCTCATCTTCAGCAAATTCACTAGACCCGCAGGTGATGGGTAGCAGATCCCTTCCGGTGGCCTCCTCTCCCAAGGCCATGGATGACACCGAGGTGTTGTTCGAAAGGATTCTAGGCTAGGGACAGACTCAGGAGGCCATCAGGGCGGTGCCAGAGGACACATGCACTACTAGGAAAATGCCTATAGATAGAAGTTTACCAGTAGCGTTTGTTTGCAACCCAACGCTACTAGTAGTTAGTAGTAGCGCTGGCTACAAACAACGCTATTGGTATATGTTAGCAGCAGCGCTTGTTACCAGGGCCCACGCTACTACTAAGTGTAACACACCACACCCCCTGGTCAAAAAATAGCAGCAGCGCCTGTCCTCCAACCTGCACTACTGCTAGTATAGTATCTATAGCGCCTGTATTACTAAGCGCGCTACTGCTAATTTTTCTATGTATAACATTTTACCAGTAGCGTGTGTTTCTGGACAGCGCTATAAGTAGTGCAACCCTAGCGGTACATATTTTGCAAGCTGCCATAGCAGTAGCGCGTATGGGTGACCCGCGCTACTCCTATGCCCGCCAGCCACCTACCACCTTTCCCCTTCTTCCTCCCCTCTCTTCTCCCCCCTTCCTTTCTCCCCCTTTACTTGCACTTTGCTTGTTCCTTTCAATTCTCCCCCACCACCACCCCTCCATTAGAGCCCTCCCTCCCCCTCTTCT
>NC_057795.1:670869347-670871657 GCF_018294505.1 Triticum aestivum | reverse complement strand
TCTCTCTCTCTCTCTCCCTAGCTAGCTAGCTAGTTAGTTAGATCTATATATCTAGAGCTACTAGGTAATTAAGAAGAAAGGTGCTCGATATCCCTCTCGACACATAGGTGAGCAAAAAAAGGTGTTTGTGTGGATAGGACCGAAACTATATATATATGGGCGATATGAGAATATATATACCGAATTGTGTGTGGCATAATTTGAGTTGCCTACATTGTGTATTTGATGAAATAATGTGGGTGACATTAGTTGCCTATGTTTTGCCGAAATGTCGATTCAATTCCGTTTCGGCGAATTTCGGGCATGCAAACTTAATATGTCCTATGTTTAGGGAACGTCATGCCGAATTTTTGTATGAATTTGATCCATGCATGCATATATACGTGGTTATAGTATTTGCTCCGCCCACAGGTGATCATGAAGGTCAATAGAAGGAAGGTGGAAAGATACTTGCAATCCGCTGTGGATGACATGTATGAAAAAAGACTGAGGGATGTTTTATGTCCGTGTCAAAAATGCAAAGGAATAGTCAGTCTCGACCCCTTTGAGGGTGGTTAATTCAAGGCGCACCTGCTCATGCATGGTTTCATACATGGCCATACTCAGTGGATAACTGAAGAAGAAGATGATGATGATGATGATGAGGAGGAGGAGGAGGAGGAGGACATCGACGGGGCAGGAAATAATGACATGGACCCACCAGACGAAGAGATGACCGATTATGTGCCCGAAGAGGAAGACGGCATCGGAAATGTCGATGGCGTAGAGGCAGTTCAAGGCAGAGAAGACGTGAACACGCCACCGTATTCGTCGCTACTAAGTTCAGCCATGCAGGACCCGCATGTTCGAGATCTGCTTCGCAAGAAGACGACTAGCGACAGAGCTGCTTCTAGAGAGGAGGCCAAACTGGCGCAACTGGAGGTAGACTCGATGACTCCTTTGTATGATGGTTGCAATAATCCCGAGGTGACCCGCTTGAGTTTCACACTAGAACTTCTAAAGATGAAGGCAAAAAACAAATGGATAGATACAAGCCTGGATGAGCTTCTGAAGTACCTAAAGAAGGTTCTTCCTGCGGGAAGCCTGTGTCCTACTAGTGTCGAGGAGGCAAAGAAAATCGTGTGCCCTCTTGATCTGCCACATATTAGATATCACGCATGCATCAATGATTGCATCATATATCGGAACGAGCACGCAGAAAAATTCATCTGTCCAAAGTGCAATGCTTCATGATGTAAAAAGGTCAGAAAGAAAGCTCCACAAAAAGTTGTATGGTACTTTCCGATCACTCCGCGTCTACAGCGGTATTTCTTAGATCCTAAGGAAGCAAAGCTTATGCGCTGGCACGCGGAGAGGGTGAAGCCAGATGACGGAGATGAATCGAAGCTGAGACACCTCGCAGATGCTAGCCAGTGGAGAGCATTAAATGCTGAATTTGAATTTTTCGCAAATGATCCAAGGAACATTGTGCTTGGCGCTAGTAGTGATGGCATGAATCCATTTGGCAACCAGAACACCAATCATAGCACATGGCCCGTGTTTGTATGGATGTACAACCTCCCCCCTTGGTTGTGCATGAAGGAAAAATGCATACACATGCCTATGCTTATTCAAGGGCCGAGACAACCGGGAAAGAGGGGAGAAGATCAGTCTGAATCGTCGTCGTTGCCCTAGCTGACAAACTAATCCCAAAGTTTGTGTGTGTCTAGCTATTTTGTATACCACCGATAGCGGTCAAATGATGTAAGATATATATTATACTAATTATTATCCGGAGGGTAACAATAGTATATTGAAAAATGAAAGAAAAAGAAAAAGAAAAGTGCAAATGAAAGAAAAATAAAAAAGAAAGGAAGTTTTGCAAAATGAAATGAAAAGAAAAAGAAAAAGGAACTAATAAGTTGTGGAAAATGAAATGCAATAAAAATAAAAAATAAAAAATAAAGAGAAAAAAGAGTTAGCAGTAGCGCGTTTTATCCAGGGAAGCGCTATAGCTAAGAAAAAGGAAAATAAAAAATAAATAAAGAAAATAAGTAGCAGTAGCGCGTTATTGCTGGACCAGCGCTATAGCTAAGTTAGCTATAGTGCGTTTTGCCAACACGCGCTATAGCTAAGTTAGTTATAGCACCGGTCCGCTTGATCCCCTCTGACTCTCTCTGACTCGCTCCGCTCGATCCCCTCTTGACTCCACCGCCGACGCCGCCCCACCCACGCCGACACCCACGCCAGCCCTGACCGCCGCTGACGCCAGCCCCGCCCCGCCCCGCCCACGCCTCTGACGCCGGCCCTGCCCCACCCTGCCCCGACTCC